>NC_057797.1:617312727-617313037 GCF_018294505.1 Triticum aestivum
CGACCCCGAAACAACACCCTGACACCGACACGGCACTACCCCGACATCGACACGACACCCCGACCCCCCGACCCCGAAACAGCACCCCGACCCCGACACGGCACCCGACACCGACAGGACACCCCGACCACCGACACCTCTCGAAAAGGTGTTCTTTGGCCTTCCAGAGGCCGACGGGGTCATATATTTGTGAATTATTAGTTAGGTCATATATTTTTCGATTTTGTTATGAAAAACATCATATATAATTGTGTTGATCGTGTAGTTTTAAATGTGCAGTTGTTTCATCGCTGCGAGGTTTGGTGTTCGA
>NC_057797.1:617313389-617321007 GCF_018294505.1 Triticum aestivum
CCGACACCTCCCGAAAAGGTGTTCTTTGGCCTTCCAGAGGCCGACGGGGTCATATATTTGTGAATTATTAGTTAGGTCATATATTTTTCAATTTTGTTATGAAAAACATCATATATAATTGTGTTGATCGTGTAGTTTTAAATGTGCAGTTGTTTCATCGCTGCGAGGTTTGGTGTTCGACGACCTCGCCGTGCGTTTGACGAGCTCTGCCCCTTTGTTCGTGAGTGAGCACAAATGACAAGTCCTCCTCCCCCATTAATTATTTGATCTATTCCGATGAAACTTGATAGCTAGCTATATATGTGTCTTGAATCATCAGTATGCGTAACCAATATGTGTCTCCCGTTCGAAAGCGTCATAGTTATAAATATGCATGCATTTGCATATTTATAACCTTGATTCTTTCAAATTGTCCAACGCTATCCATGGACATCCCGAGTATGTGTAGATTGGGTTCGTTTCCCCATATGCTTTGCTCCGGATCCGACGCATAAATTTCGTTAGTGCCTCCCCTGTTGTTGTCCGGGTACACATCCTCTCTGTTTATTGCAGAGACATGTATCAGGAGAACAGCAGGGAGGTGCTGCTGAAATTTTGCATCGGATCTGGAGCATAGCATGGGAAAATGAACCCAATCTACACATACACGGGTGGGATTAGGACCTATCATTACCTATTAGAGTGTAGGTTGCATGGACGTAATAAAATTGACAAAATAGATCAACTGATGAATATATACATGGTGAATTACACATATAATTGTTGTGTGTCCAGTAGCTCTAAAAGTCAAGATGAGTGACCGTGCATGGATGTATACCGGTCACACTGGTCAGAACAAATGGAGCGCTGAATGGTTCACAAAAACCAAGGGGTTTGTGCAAGCCGCATTTGCAAATGGCCAAAAGAAAACCTGGTGCCCCTGTTTCCGGTGCGGCAATTGGGAAAAGAAGGCAGAGGCTGAAATGGGCAAACACCTGCAGAAGAGTGGTTTTACGCTCGATTATACGGTGTGGACATTTCATGGTGAGTCTGCCCAACGTGACCGAGCTGAGGTGGATCGTCGTCGCACCGACGAGCATGGTACCGGGATGGAAAACATGGTGCAAGACTATGATGATGCTCGGGATTCGGACGAGGAGATGGAGGAATCTGCAAAGGCCTTCAATGAAATGTTGGAGTCTTCAAAATGTCCGCTCCACAAGCACACTGAGCTTTGTCAGTTGAATGTCATCTCACAAGTAGTGGCTCTGAAGGCTCAGTTCAACTTGGCAGAGAATGCTATGACGCAATTATGACAGTATTTGGATGCTTTCTACCCAAAGGCCATGTAATGCCTGCAAACCTGTACCAGTCGGACAAAATCCTCCATGCACTGAAGATGCCCTATGAGAAGATACATGCCTATGAGAAAGGATGTGCCTTATTTAGGCTTGACTATGCGGACTTGAACTATTGTCCCATTTGGAAGTCTTCCAGGTATATTGTGGTAGACAACGGTATGGGTGAGAAGACACAGACCAAAATCCCCGTTAGTGTTCTTCGGTATATGCCAATCGTACCAAGACTTCAACGTCTTTTCATGGTCGAACAGACGGCCAGACAGATGACATGGCACAAAACAGGCAAAAGAACCAAACTAGATGCAGATGGGAATCTGATGATGGTACACACATCGGATGGTGTTGCGTGGAAAAAGTTTGATGAATTACATGCTGACAAAGCGGCAGATCTGAGGCATCCTCGAGTCGGCATCAGCACGGATGGGTTTAGTGTGTTTGGTATGGCGGCAGCCCAATACAGTTGTTGGCCCGTATTTGTCTTTCCACTCAATCTCCCCCCCGGACAGATTATGCAAAGAAAGAACATTTTCCTGACGTTGATAATTCCAGGACCCAACTATCCGGGGAAAATATGAATGTGTACATGCAGCCGCTTAAGGACGAATTGCAAGAAGCCTGGGATAATGGGTTCAAGACATACGACGCCTTTAGCAAACAGAACTTCATAATGCGTGTCTGGTACATGTACTCGACGCATGACTTGCCGGCGTATGCGCTACTCGTTGGTTGGTGTGTGCATGGAAGGTTCCCGTGCCCCACATGCAAGGGAGCTCTTGAGTTTCGTTGGCTTCAGGCTGGTCGCAAGTTTTCTTGCTTCGACATGCATAGACAGTTCCTGGATCCTCGCCATAAGTTCAGGAAAGACAAGAAGAACTTCATCAGGGGTAGAGTTGTCAAAAACTCTGCACCACCTGCATTGACAGGCCAACAGACCCTGGATCAGTTAAACACTCTCGAGCCAGATCCACAACGTCCAGGGTACTTCAAGGGGTATAATACTAAGCGCGCGTGGACTCACAAAACAAGCTTATGGGATCTGCCTTACTTCAAAGACCTCCTTTGCCCACACAACATCGACGTGATGCACACTGAGAAGAATATCGCCGAGGCACTTTTTGATACATTGTTCGGCATAGATGGGAAGTCAAAGGATAATACTAAGGCTAGAGTCGATCTGGAGGCGCTATGTGATAGGCCGTTACAAAACATGAAAGAACCGAAAGGAAAGCAGAACTGGACGAAGCCAAAGGCATGGTTCAATCATGGAAGGCCAGCTATGAGGGAAATTCTCTTATGGGTGCAATAGCAGTTGATGTTCCCCGATGGGTATGCAGCGAATCTAAAGAGGGGAGCGAATCTTGATAAACTGAAGATATTTGGTCTCAAGAGTCATGATTGGCACATATGGATTGAGCGGGTAATGCCGGTGATGTTGTGTGGCTTCATCCCTGAGGATGAATGGCTAGTACTGGCAGAACTCAGCTATTTCTTCCGTGTTCTTTGTGCGAAAGAACTACCGCCTGGCGTGCTAGAAGAAATGGAAGAGTTGGCACCGGAGTTGATCTGCAAGTTAGAGAAGATCTTTCCACCGGGCTTCTTTAATCCAATGCAACATTTGATTTTGCATCTCCCGACCGAGGCAAGATTGGGGGGGCCCATGCAAAATCGTTGGTGCTACCCAACTGAGAGGATGCAGAAGACGCTTCGAGAAAAATGTAAAATAAACGTAGAATTGAAGCATCGATGGCTAAGGCATTCATCACAGAGGAGGCGGCAAACTTCGTAACAGCGCACTACGAAGCCAAAAATCATCATTTGCATAATGCGAAGCCTCGGTACAATGCTGACGAGCCTAAAAAGGGTGCATCCAACCTCAGCCTATTCAAAGGGAATCTCACACCAGCTAGTATTTCACATCCAGTATCTTTGGATAACAAAGAATGGCGGACCATTTCGTTGTATATCTTCAATAACCCGATAGAAGTCCGGCCGTACATCGAGTAAGTTCTCGGTACATTGTTTCGCAACTTCTATTTCCTTTGAACTGCTCTTATTCCTGGATATGTCATACAGTAGATACGTCGCCATATTCTCGTATGGAGCGGAGATCCAAAAGGATTCCGTCGAAGAGTATGAGCTTCTCGCAAAGCAAGGAGGCGGCTATCCCAGTTTCATCTCTTGGTTCAAACAAACGGTAATTTCTATTAGACAATTTCATTTCATTCGCTAATTTGTGCATAATGCAACAATCCTTTCATATTAAACTTGTAGGATAATTCAGAGTCTATGGACGCCGAATTGAGACAAGTCGCTAATGGTTTTGACTATAAGGTCCGTTCATTTGACAAGTATGACATCAACGGGTATCGCTTTCGTACCTATGGCAAAGAGCTATCTATGGCCGACCGAAAGTCTGCAAATTGTTGTGTATCTGCTATCGGCGAAGGAGGTACCAAGTATTATGGGAGAGTTGAAGCAATTTATGAACTTCTGTTCTATAGTGAAAACCCACCGAATGTCGTAGTCTTCAAATGTTATTGGTTTCAGCCGAAGGAGACTAGAAGGACTCATGAACATATATGGCTAGTTGAAATCAACCAAAGCACCCATTTAGATGTTCCTGATGTGTATATTACGGCTCAACAGGCGACCCAAGTATTCTATCTACCATGGGCCTGCCAAACTAATCCAAATCTGAAAGGTTGGGATGTCGTTTATGAAGTGCCGCCACGTGCTAGACTTTCTCCCCCAAAGGAAGAGGATTATGAACCTCACATTAACCCAGACACATATGAAGGAGAATTCTTCCAAGAGACACGTCTTTCCAAAAAGCGTTTCAAGAACCGCTATACTTCACCCCAAAACATTGAAGTAGACAGTGACAATGAATCCGACATCACCCCAGAGGAGGAACAAGAAGAGCCGGAACAAGAAGAGGTTACTGCTGCGGATGACCTGTCAATGCTTGACCGATTACGTCAAGGTGGCCTTGCACATGTTGATGCCAATGAACCCTATGAGCCCATCATTGATTATAGTGATGATGATGATTATGCATTTATTGATGATACTAATCGAGATTATTAGTAGTGTCAGGTATTCAATTTTTTTATGTTGTACTTGATGATGATACACTTAAGTGATATACATATTATTATTCATGTCGGTACTTTTTCTATGTTGTACTAATTTCATTTATTCTTTGTCATGGCAGGTGTTGAAAGATGGTGGGCGCTGGTCGGGAGCGCGTCGAGGCCCCTTCTTTGTCGGCGCGTGGTGCGAGGTCTTCCATTCCACACGCACCTCTCCGCCGAGCGTTGCTGGACAGTATGGCGACACCGCCAGGCCCTTCTTCGTCGACCGCGGTGCCCAGCAAGGGACGAGGTAAGAAGAAGAGAGGAGGTGGAGCACGTGGTCGCGGGAGAGGAGGTAGGGTGACTCTTACGGCGCCTTCCTCGCCGCCGCCCCCAGCTGTTTCACCCGAGCATGTGACTGCTAGGGTGGACTCGTCTGAGGAGGAGGCTGCACGGACTCCGGTCCATGGGTCTTCGGCCCACGAGCCTCGGGTCGACGGGCCTTCAGCCCACGAGACCCCGGAGGAGCACACGTCTGGATGGGGTACCTGGTCGGGTCAGCCTAAGGAGCCGAGTGGCCACGCTGATGATGGCGGGGAGCCGAGTGGCCATGCTGATGATGGCGGGGAGCCGACTGATGAGGAGGGGGAGGAGGGGGGCAACGTCTACCAGCGTGGTGCTACACGGCTCCCGTCCGTGCCGGCGACCTGCGAGCAGAGGTGGTTGATTTTCCCTGATGGGGAGAGGTAAGTGCATTTAATATTTTTGTACCTTCTGCATTCACGTTTCTTCAAATAACTGATGTGTTGGCCTTGTCATGCTGCAGGGGTTGGGACCACCATGAAAGTGTCCGCCGGCCCAACTCCGTCCTTGGAGTTCTGATTCGGCAAAACTTCCCGGGGTTTGTCACGTTGCCTGGTGAGGGTCGGCTTCCAGAGGTTGGATTGACTTGGGAGCACTACTTGGCTGCCCCGGCCCCGCCGGGTGAGATTATCGATGGTGTCTTGTGCAAGACGAGGGCAGACGTCGTGATCAGAAAGTTCTGGGTAATTGCTCCTTTACACAATTAAGAATCTTCAACTAGCTAGTTATTAATTGTACTAATCAATATTGTCTCATTTGATTGCAGACATTCTACAGGTGTGAGGAGGGATACGAGGAGGAGGCGGATCATGTTATCCACAAGGAGTTCAAGCGCCTACTTCAGAACTTACGGCATGAGGTTCGGGTGCAGGCTGTTCAAGACTACTACGCCGAGCGTGGTATCAAGAAGCCCAAGCAGGAGTGCCGCGATAAGTTCTTGAGTAAGGAGAAGTACATGAAGGTAATTCTTAAGGCCTTGTACTTACTTCCTTCATTTAGTAATTCATAGCCGTAGCGCTCAAGTTTCTATTTGCTAACTTAGGCCCCTCCGAGATGGTGTGCGGATCGGATGGATTGTTGGGAGGTGTTGGTCAATGTGTGGTGCTCAAAAGAATGGCTGGCCACCCACAAAGAGGCCAAGGACAAACATGCCCAAATGGAAGGTGTGCCACACCACCAAGGCAGCTCCAACTTATTTCAGTACGGGCGGAACTGGGTATGTGGTTTGCTTCATGATTCATGCAATTCATTCATCATGCTAGCTTTAGCCCTTTAATTACTAATTTACTTTGTTTCTCTCTTTCAGGCACGCTACAATAAGGCGGATAAGGTGCCAGAGGTGTACGACCTGTATGCCATGGCCCACACTGGCCCTTATAAGAAAGTCAAGGCATTCTCTGCGTCTGACCTCGATGATCCAAAGAACTTCACCAACATCTCCGCCCACGACAAGCTCGTGCAATATAGAGATCAGGGGAAGGCGAGGAAAGGGGAGGACTTTAACCCGAGCCAGGGTCCCATTGATACAGAGCTGCTGATGATATCTGGTGGCGGGAGGTCCCATGGCTCCATAGCCATGGGAGATGGACTTATCCGTTGTCCTAGCACTCTCCTGGAGATCAAGGCACGCCAGTCGAGCTCCGCTCCTGAGATAAGGCCTCGTGAATGGCCAGTCCAACTCGCCTTCAAGGTTAGTTATACGTACTCAGCTATCTTTCTCCATTACATTGTGTGTGCTTCCATCAATGATTACAAATGGTCATGTGAGTGGTGTTGCAGGCTGCTATACAGAGTGAGAGAGATAGAACGGAGAAACTTCTGGCGGAGGCGGCGGAGAGGCAGCGGGAGTTGGAGGAGAAGACGACAAAGATGTTGGAGCAGGAGAGGGCACGGAATGACATGCAGGCAAGGGCCATGTACGAGCTCCTTATGGTAAGTTTCTTCTGCAGATTACTTGCTAGTCTTAACATTTGAGTCTCATTACTAACTAGTATGACTCTGTTGTGAAAACCAAATGTGTAGTCTGTGTGCGAGAAGTCCAGTCAGACCGCTCCGCTGATGCCAGTGATTACTCCTGGGAGCACCGTGAGTTTAATTTGAATGGACATTACTTGCTAGTCTTAACATTTGAGTGCCATAATGCTAACGAGACATTGGAAATGATCTTTGGTGCAGCTTAACTCCAGAAACGCATCGCATGATCCTTCTCCAGCTACCGGCGCGAGCCAGCCTGCTCCTTCTCCAGCTACCGGCGCGAGCCAGCCCGCTCCTACACATCCATGATCACGGTAAGTTTCTCTAGTGTTTTGCTTAACAAATGCATAAAAACCTAGACTTAGCTTTATTTCCTCCAATATGCTTACCATAATGACCTAGAGTTAGCTTCTTTTCCTCCAAAATGACTTAATAAGCTTACTGACCTCATAAACCATCCATTCTACCTAAGTTAGCTCTAAAATGACTCATTTTACCTTAGTTAGCTTACAAGTGATCCAATTTATCCAAGTTAGCTCTAAAATGACCCATTTTACGTAGATTAGCTCCTAAATGATCCATTTTACCTACGTTAGCTTTAAAATGACCCATTTCACCTAGGTTAGCTCCAAAATGACCCATTTCACCTAGGTTAGCTCCAAAATGACCCATTTCGCCCAAGTTAGCTCAGAAACGATCCATTTTACCTTAGTTAGCTCAAAAACGTGGCATTTCACCTTAGTTAGCTCATAAACGACCCATTTCAACTAAGTTAGCTCCAAAATGATCAATTTCACCTAGGTTAGCTCATAAACGACCCATTTCACCTAGGTTACCTCATAAACGACCCACTTGACCTAGGTTAGC